>NC_134408.1:8365877-8403377 GCF_038048845.1 Mixophyes fleayi
CTTGGAGACGGCCACCGGTGGAGGCTCGGAGGGCCGCAGGTGCAGGCTTGGAGACGGCCACCGGTGGAGGCTCGGAGGGCCGCAGGTGGAGGCTTGGAGACGGCCGCAGGTGGAGGCTTGGAGACGGCCGCAGGTGGATGCTCGGAGGGTCGCAGGTGGAGGCTTGGAGACGGCCGCAGGTGGAGGCTCGGAGGGCCGCAGGTGGAGGCTTGGAGGGCCGCAGGTGGAGGCTCGGAGGGCCGCAGGTGGAGGCTCGGAGGGCCATCTGCTGTCCATCACTGTTATGAAGAGGGGAAAACAGCTTAGCAAGTTCCAAAAGTGTATGGGTATAAGAAATGTAGTAGAATAATAAATAATAGAATACATAGTAAAGAGTAATAACATTATGAAAATGAAAGTAAAAAGAATTATTAATAAAAAGAATAATCAAGATGAAAATAAGAATAGAAAGAAATTAGCCCCGAAATATCAGCCATTAACCACACTATACTAATTACTCTACATTATTACCTATCTCGGAAGGGACTGATCTCTCTATACTGTACGACCTTCATCCTCGTATAAACCAACGTGGAGACACACTAAGGGGGGCCTGGATACACGTTTTCTCCTTGGTTAACGGCCCTTTATTCTGTATCTGAGAAATTCTCAGATCTTCCAGGGCAGTCCCAGGGTTTGACGATATGAATCTTACCTGGAAACCAGACAGGCAGAAAAATTCAATAACTTCTGTATTTCCAGTGATGATATCATATTTACAGACATGATGACCAAGGGGCTTTATGTAGTTACTATGAGGAGCTCTGCTAAACAATGGAAGGAGGACTACCCTTGGTCATGGTCCGATTGTTAAGTCATAGAACTCTGTATAAAACCACCTCCGCTCCCCGAGGACACGGCTGACAAATTCCTGCCATGTCACAAAAACTGCCGATCCCACCGGTAAATCCTCTATGGGCACTCCCTTGACGTTGGGTGAACGGCAATCCTTCTGGCCAGGCAGGACCCTGGGCATTGGTGGTCTGCAGGCGAAGTACTCTGTGGACCTGTTGGAGAAGAATGAGTAGATGGTGGCGGAGAGCCGAATGCCTCTGTTGCTAAGAGAGGGGATGATCACGATCTTGTATAAGCGGGAGAGGGAGATATGTGACTTCTCAAATTGGCGTCCCATCTCTCCCAGATGTGGACTACAGGATCCCTACCGAGGTCCTAGACTAGACATTCACCTACAGGCTGTTAGCAGATGGATCCTTTACCCGGACGAGACCTGTGATAGTCCAGGGAACAGTATAACAGAAAGGATCATGGTCCATGACACCTAGGACCATCGTGTGGTCAGCTTCCATTAGGAAAAGGTCTGGGTCAGAGGGGTAGGTGCCATCCTGATGTGCTGAAACAAGAGACATCCATGCTAAAGACACAATTGGATCTGTTCCAGGGTACTTTGCTGCCCCCATAAGGACCGTGTGGACTGATTTGTCTGTCAGCAGGCGTAAGGACGTGGCTCGGATGGATACTGAAGGTGACCTGCTCCTCTGGACTTCAGGAACATGAACAGATACAGACATGGCCCAGCCTCATCAACACCAAAATATCTTAGCACCTCTTCTGGAAGGGTCCCTTTGCACCGGCCCTGTTGGATGTCCTGACACCTGGTACAGCCTATTGTACCACTCCGTACAAACTATTTCCCGGTACACACACCTGCGAAGCTCTCCATGAATCCTGGCCCCTTATGGATGCTTTGTAACTTGCCAGGAATCATCTTGGATTGGACAGCGAGAAGATTTAGGATTGTTATAGGCCGATCCACATCATCCTAAGAATTTATTCCATCATAGACTGTCCTGAGGAATACGAGAATGTATCAACTGTTCCCCTCACCTCTTAGATTGTAAGCTCATTGAACAAGGCCATCGTATGACATTATTTTATTTCACAATCCCCTTAACCTACAGCCATGACTAATATACCGAGGCTTCATCAATCAAAGATATTAATAATTGTATGCTGTACGTCCTGCACTGCACTAGAATGTATGAATGATTCATGTACATTACGTTCCCGCACAGAACACAACATTTATCACTCTTATGTATCTCTATATATTCTATGTGAAATAAAGTACATTAAAAAAATAAATAAAACATCTGCACAGGTAACGTGACACTGTCTCAGCAGACCTTGTAGTACTACAACTCCTATCATGCCCTGTTTACTGACTATGCTCAGTGTCATTGTGTCATAAATGTTAACGTCTAAAGCCAAAAAAACAGACTCATATCGGGCAGGTTATTAATAGGGAAAAAACAGGGATATTTCCAGGGACACATTTTTAAGAAGTCGGGGCTGCCGGTGGAAATTAGGGAAAGTTCTGCTACTGCTGACGAGAACGGCGCAGCCGGCACTGATGAGACCAAACGAGGGTGAAACAGGATGATCATGTAGGTTGAATATTCTATGTCAGTCTTAAAAACCGAGCTGGTGGGGCAGAGACGGAAGATCTGTCCTATACGTGGTTTCGATCTGAAGTCCCTTCTGGTTTTTGGTGAGAATTATTTGCATAAAGCGTTCTAAGGAAGCGATTTATTGAACAGTAATCCACCATCCCCCCGGGGGCCCAGCATAAGCTGGATTCTGTCAGCGGATTATTGCCACCAGTGGCAAAATAATAAATTACAAAAAATTGCAGAAATGTTGCGTCAGCGTTCACTATCACAGCTCAACCATGTGATAACTTCTGACCTAGATACCGGATGGGTCTTCTCAGAGAGCCGGAGCCAGCCCGTGTCTCTGCACAATAACTGGAGGGGTAATGAGCTGGCTGATGGCACAGGGATCGGAGCAGGGATTGTGGGATTTAATAAAAGGAGGTTAGAGCAGAGATCTGCCATAGAGTGATATTAAATCAGCTGAAGGATTGACATCTGTCCTAAGGGTCTGGTGTTTTTTTTAGCTGTAAAAATATCAAAATATGTCCCAGAAGCGCAGACTGTGTCTGTCGTAGTTGCTGACTCTTCCCAGCACAATAAATGCAGCATTTTTTGATTCTGTATAATATAACATTTATTATCAAACCTTATATAAAGGGGAAAGTGACTGTGTTGCCCATAGCAACCAATCAGATTGTAGATGTCATTTTGTAGAATAAATAAATGACAGCTAGAATCTGATTGGCTGCTATAGGCAACATCTCCACATTTTCAAACCTGCATCTGGATAAATTTACCCCGTGGTCGTGGGGGAGGCATTTTCCCCTATACACAGCCAGCTTCCTGTAAAGCCTTTGTTGAAGGACACTGCAATAAATAGCTGATAACAGAGAGCAGTAGCTTGTAGTGAGCTAAATAGCAGGATGCATAGAATTTCAAAGATCTCATCCCTCCTGTCAGACCACGGGAGTTTTACATCTATGACCGTGAGTGTCACATGCTGCGTGAGATGAAGCTGGACACACCTAGGTCATGTCAGACAATTTGATTATTTCAACCAAATTGCCCCACCAAGTACAGCAATAGAAATCCAAATGGTATTGATAGGATTATGATCAATCTGGTTGGATAATCAGGTTGTCTGTGTGATACAATCTCTAGTGAACACTCTGAGTGGACGACGTGCGATCATGTGTGGTTCCAAAACTGGACGTTACAAAGATGGCTACTGTTTGGACCCCTCCCAGGGGAGGTCTATGGGGCAAGTGCAGGGGAGGTAGTCATACAATTCATGGCATTATCAGAGCCAGCCTACCGCCTGCACAATGCTGAGAATCACACCCTCTCGCAGTGACGGCGAGGCCTGGTGACGTGATTCATGTCACTCAGAGCATACCTCCCAATGGTCCTGATTTTTGAGGGACCTCCCGATTAGCGGACCACAAAATGGGCAGAGGTTAGCAGCAAAGTGGGTGGAGTTTTAGATAAATTTGCCCCATTTGTGGGTGGGGTTTGGCAGGAATAGGGGCAGGGCATAGGGATTGTAAATGTTGGGAGTTATGCTCAAAGTCACTCATTTAGTATTTCTAAATGCAATATAGCAGTCTCAGTAAAGTGTCAGATTTTTACTGACCTCTAGATGCTTCTGATGGACATTTTTACTGACATTTACTGACAGTCGTCAGCCATGGGACATAGTGATTGGTGTTTGGTGACCGTTGAAGAAACTGCTTACTGCTATGAAGGCAAAGACTCCCAGCACCCCACAGATGTGATAATGACCTGTACACAGCTATACCTGATCCCAGACAGGCAGTCGCCTGATCCCAGGACAAGTAACAGCCGCTGGATGACGATAATGACAGCAGGGTAAAGTCTAGAGAGATAAGTGCGTAGGGCGTCCCTGGGACAGCTGTGTGATGGGGGTCAGTGACTGAAGGAGATGTCGGTAATTAGCCAACGATCAGATAAAGGACATAGAGACGTCTTATCTGAATGGACATAATAATGAGTGACCGCCTTCAAGTCCGCCTATCATGAAGGTGAAATAAATAAAATGTCTAAAAATAAAATATTTAACCGGTTTACTTTTTGTATTTTTCCCATCACGTCGGCCCGTATCGCAGAACCGCGTGAGCGTCGTCGAGCCCCCGCCAAGGCAGAAGTAGCGCAATCTATGCTGGTAACACGAGCTGGACCAGCTGCTCAATGGGCACCAGGTGATGGTACCACACGTGTGTCGCCCAACTGGACAAGACCGGGTGGTTACGCCACTTGGGCCCAGTGGCCAAATTTCTTCTGCAATAACCGGAGCCCGGTCATACACGGGCGATAGCGGTGACCTGCAATTATCTACCGACCCCATTTACCAACGTGCCCAATAGTGATCGATTGCAAATGGATTCAAGCACCGCAGTAGTTGTTGTATAACGTAACGTGTGCAGCCAGCATTAGTAAAACACCCTCCGCTACCACATTATGTCAGTGGTTAGCACTTCTGCCTCACAGCACTGGGGTCATGAGTTCGATTCCTGACCATGGTCTTATCTGTGTGGAGTTTGTATGTTCTCCCCGTGTTTGCGTGGGTTTCCTCCGGGTGCTCCGGTTTCCTCCCACACTCCAAAAACATACTGGTAGGTTAATTGGCTGCTATCAAAATTGACCCTAGTCTCTGTGTGTATGTTAGGAAATTTAGACTGTAAGCTCCAATGGGGCAGGGACTGACATGAGTGAGTTCTCTGTACAGCGCTGCGGAAATAGTGATGCTATATAACTAACATGATGATGATGATGATGATGATTATACGCCAGGTACTTACAGCAGTACACACAGAGGCCAGATGCCCCACGATGGCCGACAAGACAACAAGAAAAACCTTTATTTATGCCAAAGTGGGACAGTTAGAAGATGTGCATTCTGCATGACTGCATTGAAATTCCTTCTACAGACCTGCCTTGAAGCTTGAAACCATGTTGCTTTGTGTGACGGATGCAGAAATCCTCTGCGCCGTGCATTATGGGGAGAAGATGGAAGCATTTCATGTACGAAGCGCAAAAAATGTTTAGTTGTAGCAGAGACTTCTCTCTGAGGGTGCAGCGTGAACCAATTCATGACATTTTAGGTATCCACCAAAATGCCTGGGTCTGTGAAACAAGATGGCGGTGTTTGCCGCTGAGCAGATCTTATTGGGAGGGGGTCGTGTGGGGTGATGGAGCAGAGATTGGATTCGGCGGAGGGGGGTTATGGAAATGGGGTGGCGGGAGCATTTTTGTGGGCATTCCTTTATTTGCACAGTCGTTTTCTCTCTTCGGTACAACTTGAATTTTGCGACAGCTCTGAGCTGTTTCTTTTGATGCCATCTCAGGAGGACGATACCGGAACAAAAGCATTAAAAATAAAAGTTTTTGTAGAACAGCAAAGCTTAGTTTCAATGCAGCACTGTTCACATTCTACCAATTTAACATCGGTTTTACTATAAAAATAAATATTGCCGCAATAATCGTTGTGAATTTTTTTTTATATAAATCGCTCCCAATTCTTCTATAGCTGACAGTTCCATATATTCCCATTATGTGGCAGCGTTGGAGCACATTTCAGTAGATAATACATATTTCAGTGCCTCTTCCTACTGAGCTGTCCATTCTTTTCATTTTTTAATCCATGTTACTAAATTGGGATAGCGGGATTAAAGATGTATGACATCATCGTCTATCAGACTCATTCATCTTTCTGTAACATGTTGCTTTCATTATTTAAACACAGACTGTCCCGGAAGTACTGTTATTTATTAATCTATTTAATGTGGTAAAGGTACCAGAAATCAGATGAATTCTGTTGGTTCGATAATATCAGTGTGGTGTATGTGTGTGGGGGGGGTACCGAATCTGCTGGCGCTATATAAATAAATGATGGAGATGATGATGAGGGGGTGGTTAAAATACAGTTCCTGTAAGAAATTATTTGCAGGAACAGAGTCCCTTTTAAAGCTGCAGATGTCCAGGATCTGTAGCTGGTCTATATTTCCAATAGAAGAAAAAGCAACTAGATTAATGAGAATAATAATTAATGA
Organism: Mixophyes fleayi; assembly: GCF_038048845.1. NCBI lineage: Eukaryota > Metazoa > Chordata > Amphibia > Anura > Limnodynastidae > Mixophyes > Mixophyes fleayi. The sequence goes on from NC_134408.1 coordinate 8,372,380, forward strand.
TACGTAGAAAGATGCTGTAACCCATGACGACCAATGTAGATGTCTAGTTTAATTTTATAAACGTCACAGAAAATGACAGCATCTGATTGGTTACCATGGGTGACAGCACATTCCAGCCACACAGTGCCAATATATTAGATGATCCCCAAAAATCATTAACAAAATGTGATGTACTCACCGGCTCAATTTTTTTGGGTGACATTTATGAAATAAAGCAGTTTTTGTCGTCACTTCTAATCATAATAATTTCCTCACTGGTATAAAACGACTGATTACACCAAGTAAATGTTATTTGTTTTATAGTTTGCTGTTTGTTTTTAAAGCATTAAACTAAATATTAAGGGGTGGGTTTATCAACAAACCTTCTAAACAGTAAAAGTAGAAGTGTTGCCCATAACAGCCAATCAGATTCTAGCTGTCATTCATTCTAGAACACGATGGTTAGAATCTGATTGGTTGCTATGGGCAACACCTCCACTATTCCAGTTTAGAATCTTTGATAAATCGAACCCCAGATTGTTGTGAATTTTCTTTGTCTCTTAGAGGATAATAATATTATTGGTGACTAAACTGAGAGGCACTGACCTGGGTATCTATTAATGTCTATTAATATCTATTAATGTCTATCTATTAATGTTGTTCTTTAAGAAGTTAAAGCGCTACGGAATATGTTGGTGCTATATAAATAAATGATGATGATGATGATGTTCTAAGAGAACACCGGATGTCAGAATGACTATGGTGCTCTCTGTTCTGCAGATAATAATTTCTGTCCACGTACGGCCCCCTCCTGCCGGTCTCCACGTCACCCAGGATCTCCTCACACGGGGTGAGGTGTCACTGAGCCGTGCCACACCCTGGTACTACACACAGCTGGCCGGCGGGGCCGTGTAATCTCTGGGTGCTGTGATCATTGTATCACACAGCTGTGTGTCTGACTCATCGTATCCTAGAAAGCGTGTGTGCGAGGCGTGATACTGAGTGTCTGTGTCAGCTGCTATGTGTTATACTGTGTGAAGAAAGGACGACCCTCAGATTGTTCAGACACTTCTTGCTCTTGTGGTTGTCAGGGGGAGCTGCCCATGACTGACTGGAACTCAGGTCTATTATAATTGTTATTATTATTTATTTAGCGCCAATGATATTCCGCAGCGCTGTGCAGAGAATCGTTCTCATCAGTCCCTGCCCCACCAGAGCTTGCAATCTAAATTCTCTGCCATGGGCACACAGACTAGGGTCCATTTTGTCAGAAACCGATGAACCGCTATGTTTTTGGACTGCGGGAGGAAAGAAGCTGAGAGAACCCACAATGGTGGGAATTGGCTAAGCCACAATCTAAATGTTTAGGTAAATTGAGGTTATAAGGGATTTTTTATTGCTGGGGAATTTGGATATAGGCCCCTTAGTCTCCGCCTAGCCCTGTGTCCCGCTGGCGCATTTCACCTTTGACCTGTCACTCTTCTTCTGTTTCTTCCACTTCCCATCTAATAAAAGCAACACGTTCATTGCTCGGTGTGAAATTGTTATTGAGAGAGTTAAAACTAACATAAAGTACTTTACCGGTGCGTTCGTGTGCGAATGTTTCCTCCATCTTGTACGTGTGTGCGCACGTGACGTACAACTGTCTATGTCCGAACGCCTCTGTTTGTATAGATGCTCTTCTGTGTGTTTTCCAAGTCACCCCTCAGCAGCCGTACATCTGCGATTACCCACAGGGCTGGAAATGGGCCAAAAAATATATATTTATTTATATAGCGCTTTCCAATTGTTAAAACCAGACCGGGTATTCACCATACATGCCAGCTTTGTTTTGATCCCGGAGGGGAGGTGAAGTCCCAAATTCGGAGGGGGATATGGCTGCACAAATCTCACCATTTTGACCTGCCCCTGTGTGTGCGATATTTCGCCACGAGGGGTGGGGCCAAAATGAGAGGTGTCACGTCAACGAGAAGGTGGGCGAGCTACCCGGAAATCCAGGGACATTCCGTAAGAGTGGTCAAGTACGGTATTAACAGACAGATTTGTAGAGGGGCGGTTTTCACACCACGCCGCCAGTGGGCGTGACCAGCATGCATGGGGGCGTGGCTATAATATTAGACAGTCCTTTGCTGCTCTCCAACTCTTCCTATCCCCATAATATACATGGGCATTGCTCCATGCACTACTGTTAGGTGCACACAGCTCTCCCTTTTCAAGCAGAGCCGTGTGAAGCGGGGGCAGGGTCCAGTCACCTCAATTATACAGTGCCCCAAGCTTGGAGGGGGGTTTCCAGGCACTATGTAACCCCCCTCGGTTTGCCTATGGATATTAGATGTATGTTGGTGCAGCTTTGCTCTTAGCCTTGTATGATAGTAGATGATCTCAGAGTATACTGTGCGACGGTTCTCCTCACAGGGCACAATGCTATATAATGTTATATAATATACAGTGTAAGACGCTCACATATTCCTCTTTGCATGTTTTAAACTCTCACTCTAGATTTGCTAAATCTTGGCAGCAGAGCTGGCACTTTGTCAGTTCTCCGCTATATTTAGACAGAACAAACACTGATAAGAAGGGATCGTGGAGGTGAGAGTTGCCCATGAACTCAGGCGATCTCTCTCTTATCTGCCCCACCCTCCTGCCCCCCAGCTGTCCTGTACCCATCCCATTTGTTTGCTCAGGAGGAGGGTTCCCTGCCATAAACCCACCTTCTGCCATATTAATAGAGCCCAGAATTGTAAGCTCACCCCAGCGACTTGATACTCTGTACAGGTAAGCGTCAGGTGCAATAGCCTGCAGAGATTTATGAAGCAATGCTCTGTGGGCAAAATATTCTATGGGGGGTATTTTTTTTTTATAGCGACGTTAAAACATTTCTCGCGGTCAATTGAATACCCCCCTATAAATGTGTAATGTGATATGATGTTGTTTGAGGAATGAGATGCTCTGCACAGAGGACAATAATCTGCAGGAGGATCGGAGTCCTATCCAGTGCGATGCTCTGCAGAGTTTTATGGTATTATAATTTTTTACAGGGAGTCAATATCTATAAGTAGGGGGCTACTGTTGTGTCATTGTAATGCTCTGCAGGTTATGACAGTGTAATGCTCTGCAGGTTATGACAGTGTAATGCACTGTCGTTATGGCAGTATAATGCTTTGCAAATTATGGCAGTGTAATGCTCTGTAGGTTATATTATTATTATTATTAATATTTATTTATAAGGCGCTACAAGGCATCCGCAGCGCCGTACAGAGACAAACAAAATCACAATACAATGGGAGACAGCACAGTACAGTAAACACAGCAACTCAGTACGCTCAATGCACAGCTAGAGAGGGCGGGGAAGGGGGAGGGAGGATCCGAAAATGACGGGGCCCAAGAAGGGGGGCGTGGAAGACAGGGAGACCCCCAGGGGGGAGGAGGGAGCGAGAGTGGACGTGGGGTGGAGGACCTTTGAGGAGGAGGGCTAAGTAGCTGGAGAGCAGAGTTAGAAGTGGTGGAAACAGGAGGAGAGATGGCCCTGCTCAGAGGAGCGTACAATCTAAGGGTATATATACAGTATATATACTGTAATGCTCTGCAGCTATGTCAGTGTAATGCTCTGCAGCTATGTCAGTGTAATGCTCTGATTGTCTCCGCAGAATGTTGCTCTGGATCCTGCTCAGCGTGTGCTGTCTGGCTGCAGGTGAGAAGTTACCTTTAATGATCTGACCCTTTTTGTCCCATCTGAGCCCCAGTATACCCCCTGGGGGTCCAGCTGCCCATTATCCATATGGCTGAGTTCCCACAGTCACTAACCCACATACAGCCACATAACGGACAGAGGGAGCTGGATTAACGGGAAATCCCCTCTACAATGGTACTTATCCAGGTCATTCAGACATGTCACTCGCTGTCTCCCATATACTAATGCTGCTCCTTCCCTGTAACATTGCATTGTGTCTCCTTCTCCCCCCAGCCCAGCCACGTAGCTCCTCTTACTCGGGAGAATACGGCGGAGGTGGCGGAAAGCGCTTCTCACAGTCTGGGAATCAGCTGGATGGACCGATCACCGCCCTGAGAGTTCGCGCAAACCGAAACTATATCACAGGGTGAGACATACGGTGCCATAGAGCGACACATGAATACTTTACCTCCATCCGGGGTGTAGTTTCTATGATGGCGCTAGTAGGTCAGCTTACAGAGCTTACTATTTAGTAGAGGTTCTGTTGTGTCTCTTCTCTTTCTCATAATCCATTTACATCTCCTCCCAGATCCCTCCTGAAAATATTATTGTATAACCCTTTAACTATGCAATAGTTTGAAGACATGGCCTTGTGTATAGGGATAATGTGTGACATCACAGCAGGCGGGATATGATGTAACCATTTGGGGGTTGCAGTAACCTAGGTAGCGCCTAATGTCTCAGTGATGTCATTAGTTTCTAGCAATTTGATTGGCTTGCATATTGGTTCAGCCCAAGAATGACCCTTCCACTGTACAGTCAGAGATCCCTACAGCAGCTTGTCGGCAGGTCTCTCATTATGATGTCAGGTGATGATGTCACACATATCTTTATCCACGAGGCCACGCCTCCAAACTATTGTAACGTGAGAGGATTTTACAATAACATTGTCAGGAGGTCTCTGGGAGACTAAAACTCCCACTGAAGCATTAAAGCTTATCACCCACCTGTCCCAAGTTCTGGTGAACCAATCCTGAATAGTGGAGCTTGAAAGGGGAGGGGCTTGCACAAAACGCGTGAGGTTTCAACACTCAGTGGGTGTTTTAGTGGCGGACTGTAGGGGGCAGGGTTTGGACAGATCAGGGTGTGGCTTAATTTGTCCATGTTTGAAAGTTGGGGGGAGTATGGTCATGTGAGGAGAGGGTGGAAGGGTTCAAAAATACCAAATCTGGAGCCCCCTTTAATGACTAGAGAGTATGGTGCCATAACAATTCTGACCACTAGAGGCACTGTTCCCTTGGAGTGTGTTGATTGTATGACATGTTATCATCATGACTGCCCCTTTTAATGTTAATATTCATAAACATGGAATACCAAGGGCCCACCAGAGGCTGTCCGCGGAGGATGACTGCCCCCCCATGTTTTAATGTGTCTAACATCAGCTATGTCATGTGAGGCCCGGGTGGGAGGGAATGGTGGCGTTGTCTTACGTTCCTCTCGGTAGTAAAGGTCTAACAAGGATCTACTTTCTCCACAGCCTGCAGGTCCGCTATGGGACAACGTGGTCACAGTATATGGGGGGTTCTCTGGGTGACCTGGAGGAGATTTTCCTGCACCCGGGAGAGTCTATTATCCAGATATCAGGAAAATATTCCTCGTACGTCAGGAAACTGATCTTCGTCACCAACAAAGGGCGTTACTTAACCATCGGGAAAGATTATGGGACCAGTTTCAACGGCGTACCCCTGTACCCCAACACCGTCCTCCGGTTCTTCAGCGGAAGCTCCGGGTCTGTCATCGACGCCATCGGCTTCCACTGGGACTATCCAACCAGCAACTGCGTCCACTGCGCCAAGTGATCGTCAGCAGAGCATTGCTCCAATCCTGCGCTGCAGAGCATTGCACCCACGTCCATCAGCTGATTCTTACCCGCAGAACAACACATCTCAATACCCAGCCAGGCACATTTACTGGTAATTACGTCCTATCCCAGGACGGGTAACTCACCCTATACAGGACTTCCTGACCGTTTCTGGGGCATCGCTGAGTGTCTGTACAGAGTCCCCCCCACCCGTCAGTCCCTCTCCTTAGTGTTGTCGTTCTCTTTAAATAAAATCTGCAGCTTTAAACCTTGTCTGGCATCTCTTCCTTAAGTCAGAAGTGCAGCTGTTCTATAAGGTCACGTTGATCATACTATAGTCCAATCTTTACACTCACATGGTAATACACACCTGGAATAGTCCTACTAAGATATTATACAGGTAGGTAAGGCCTTGCTTGGTAATATTATTATTTTTATTATTATAATTGTTTACTCAATAAACTCTGCAGTGAGGGAACAGAGCACAGTAGGTACAATATAGAGGTCAACAAGCCAAGGTCAAATACACAACATTCAATAAGCGTAAATGCAGTAACAAGATGACATTCTGCATATTACATAAGACGTACTTTGCACAGAATGACCATAAAGTGTAGTACAGAAGGTGCAGGAGTCACAACGCAAGGATGTACAGGCGGATGAGGTGAGCAGAGAAGATCTTGCCCAGACAGCTTACAATCTAACTTTACATTTGGACGTAATATAGAACAGTCTTGGATACCTGTGTTTCTTTAAACCGTTCCTGTTCCAGTAAATGTTTCATAGTGGAACAAAAATGGTTTCTGACCTTCCCTGGAATGAATAGAATTTATGTAGCGGAACTTTATTATAGAATGAAACCATTATACACTTTGTTGCTAGAGAGTAAAATGTACAAATGTTTTGTGTATAGGAGAAATCACGTTGCACAATTTGTGTAAAATCTGCTGAGAGCGAAGTCGGGACTGCTGTTTATTACACATAACCCTATTCTCTGTAATAGGCCAGGAATATGGGAAAATACACAGAAAACTAGATATACATTAAAATTCCAAGACCATCAACATTACATATCTGTGTCTAACAATTTGGTACGTTTACACTCATGTGAAACAAGTTGGGAGATATAGCTAACGACACACACTGATTAGAAATATTCCAAATATGTTTGTGCTGCTCACTCCCTGGAATCATTAACGGAAACTATAAGTTAACCTATACTAAGAATCAGTGATATGATTCATTATGGCTTAAATAGCAGATTTCCAAATACACCTGGTTTGCTGTGCCAGTTACAATGGGGTGGCGTGTGGACGGATCCTGTCTGCATGTATCACGAGATGTGGGAAGCTACACAGATGATACACATACATGAGTTTGTTGTCATTTGACAAGTAAAGCAGGTAGGCAGGGAGCTGAAGGAAGTATTATATTTAAGCCACAATGAATCTCATTCCTCTCTTGCTCCATCTTAATTTCCTCAGCTAGAAAGGACACTGCCCACAATATACCCAGTTTCCACAGCTACACCCGTTCTCACGCCAACCCCTCCTCTGTACAAACAGGCCGTCACGGGCAGAACCTAATCACATAACACAGCTGTGTGGTAGATTTCTGTTCTCTCAATAAAAAAAAATTAAACATTGATTACATGTGAAAAATAAATATCCTAAAACGCAATGAGATAAAATGCTAATAAAAACACTGAAATGTTTTTCTGTCAAAAACTAATCATGATATATTATTATAGATGCACAGAACAAGATCCACACAGTACCACCTCCCTTGCGCTGTATTTCCTGATATATATTAATATATATATATATATATATATATATATATATATATATATATATATATATATATATATATATCAAATGGGGGGACTTTACTGAGTTGAATAATATACATGAAATAACTGGAGAGTTTACACTTAACTAAAAATGCCCATCATGCCCTCTCTCTCCTGCAGCATGTTGCTATGTAAGGAGGGAGGAGCTTCTCTAACTAAGCAGGCAGGGTTTGACTGACAGCTTTGCAGCCTTGCTAGGTAGCAATGCAGAGCGTGGATTGGTTGCTTCTCGCACAGGAATGGGCCCAGTGGCATCACTGTTACTCAAATGGATATAACATCAGCTTCTATAACTGCATGAGGTCCAATTGGGATAGGGGAGGTAATACTGAGCTTCAGTGGTAGTCACGGAACAATACTATGATGATTTTTGAAGTTTTGTGCCTTACCCCAAATATATTATTGTGGCAAAGGTTTGAGATTTCCCTAAAGCATATTAGATGTAACAGAGATTATTACATCGTCATTGTGGGTCCGATTCATGAACAAACGCAAAACAAACATAATGTGCGTTTTTTCTTAAAAAGACGCAAGTACCTTGGGCATACGTACGTCCGTATCCAACGAGGAGCAGATCTGAATGTACGTCTGTTGAGAAATACGGGTCTAAGTCTGCTCTACTCTAACAGACAATACACTGCAAGATACGTTCAATACATACGTGGAATATCAAGTCACAAAAGAACGCACAGAAAAAAAAAAACGATTAATTTCACCTGCTAATAATATTATTAATATTATAAATAATATAATTTATTACAAAACATTAAAAAATAATGTTGTTTTTTTTACATCCCCCTAATACAATACATTTATTAGGATGTTATGAATGTCTCTTGTACATAAACATAAAATACATTTTTACAGTTGCTCCTAATTGCAGACACATGTTCTAGCTGCATACAGACGTCGTCACTAGTAATCGGCACTTCTGGGCATGTGCAGAGTACAAAATATGCAACATGTCGCCGTTTACGCTCCTTAATGAATCAGGTCCTGTATTGTTCAATTTTGCCTCTTGTAGAGCAATGCAGAATATGATGGTGCATTCCTATGTTAACAATGATAGGAGATAGCAAAGTTTATGGCTGCAGTTCTGAAAGTGACCACTTGGGGTCCCCAAGCTCCTGGTAATGGTTTGTAATTAGAAGAGATTGTCATTAGAAGTTGCAGAAAGTTATATGAGGATTCTGCAAGAACACTATTTGTTAAGGTAATAAACCTAAAGGAGAAGGTATGGCCGGAGGCCAGTAACTAATCCAGATTTGGCTGCTTATTGCATGCAAATGTTACTGCCAGAAAGCAGCAGTGAGACCTTGTATATCACAACACTAAGAGGCATATCACGCTGGTAATCAGCCAGCGCACGACTCGTTGCAGCTATTTTAACTGGATTATATACTTCTATTGCTGTGTGAGTCTCCATTAGACGGGAGGAGCTGGGAGCTCGACTGTGTCACCCCTACACGCTGCCACATAACCTCCTAGATTATCCATGTCACCCTCATCCTTTGCAAGATTTGTAACCACCATCAGGGCAGTCCCCAGTCTGTTTCCATGATTACACATGTAGCTAACGAAGGTCAGTTATTCATAACCTGTGTGTCAAATGGCAGCAACAGTGTGTTTCTCAGTGTTTAACAGACAATTTCTGACACATGTCCTTTTTTTAATATCAGGAATAATTCCAATAAGTTGTAGCAAATAGCATAATAATTGACACACTCATTTTTGAGTGGAGTTACCCTTTAAAGAAGTTTTCATAGACAACCTTACTAGTTAAGAAGTTTGCACAGATGGTAAGGAAGCTTACACTCCGCAGTAGTACTCAGAGTCAGGTAAATTAAATCTACCCAAAATGTCTGTCCAGGACTCCCTCTGTATCTGGGGCTGTTTGAGTCAGTGGTTTAACCTGTAATATACCAATTAGTATCTTTAAATTCTGCTGTTACTTAAACCTGTAGTAAGAAGGGGACATACATAATACCCACCACCATTATATCTGTGCCTGCTGAATTGTCCGTAAAACCACCTTAGAGTTAAGCAAGTGGGCCTGTGCCCGGATAATGCTGACATTATCCATGGATAGCGGTGTGTTAGTTCTTATTGCAGACCGGTGCTTTTGGGTCATGTGACCGGGTCGGTTCGATCTTCTTGGAACAAACATCTGTAATATGTGTGAACAGAGCAGATGGGAGAGAGTCACAATTATAACACACAAACGGGGGGAGCAGGGGGATCAGTGGGTGTTAGGTTTGTGTGAGAGTGATCAGCCTGTTTTACATACATTTCATGTACACCAGCTGTGCCAGTTTGAGTGGATGAGCTGGTGTGTAAGTGTTGGTGCCATGTATGTGCGTGACATGTGACATGTGACAGGAGATGAAGAGAGGATCCTTCTCTCCACAGCTCAGAAAAAGGATCAGAGGGAATGAGGATCAGTGGGAATGTGAATCAGAGGGAATGGGAATCAGTGGGAATATGGATCAGAGGGAATGAGAATCAGAGGGAATGGGAATCAGTGGGAATGTGGATCAGAGGGAATGGGAATCAGTGGGAATGTGGATCAGAGGGAATGATAATCAGAGGGAATGTGGATCAGAGGGAATGAGGATCAGAGGGAATGAGGATCAGAGGGAATGTGGATCAGTGGGAATGTGGATGAGAGAGAATGAGGATCAGAGGGAATGTGGATCAGAGGGAATGTGGATCAGAGGGAATGGGAATCAGAGGGAATGATGATCAGAGGGAATGGGAATCAGAGGGAATTAGAATCAGTGGGAATGGGAATCAGAGGGAATGGGAATCAGAGGGAATGTGGATCAGAGAGAATGAGGATCAGAGAGAATGAGGATCAGAGGGAATGTGGATCAGAGGGAATGTGGATCAGAGGGAATGATGATCAGAGGGAATGGGAATCAGAGGGAATTTATGATCAGAGGGAATGAGGATCAGAGGGAATGGGAATCAGAGGGAATGGGAATTAGAGGGAATGGGAATTAGAGGGAATGAGGATCAGTGGGAATGAGAATCAGAGGGAATAAGGATCAGAGGGAATGATGATCAGAGGGAATGAGGGTCAGAGGGAATGGAAATGGGAATCAGAAAGAATGAGGATTAGAGAGAATAGGAATCAGAGATCAGAGAGAATGGGAATAAGAGGGAATGAGGATCAGAGGGAATGAGAATCAGAGGGAATGGGAGTCAGAGAGAATGGGAATCAGAGGGAATGATGATCAGAGGGAATGAGAATCAGAGGGAATGGGAATCAGAGGGAATGGAAATCAGAAAGAATGAGAATCACAAGGAATGATGATCAGAGGAAATGGGAATCAGAAGGAATGTGGATTAGAGATAATAGCGATCAGATATCAGAGAGAATTGGAATAAGAGGGAATGAGGATCAGTGCGAATGAGGATCAGTGGGAATGGGAATCAGAGGGAATGAGAATCAGAGGGAATGAGAATCAGAGGGAATAAGGGTCAGAGGGAATGAGGGTCAGAGGGAATGGGAATCAGATAGAATGGGAATCAGAGGGAATGAGAATCAGAGGGAATGAGGGTCAGAGGGAATGGGAATCAGAGAGAATGGGAATAAGAGGGAATGATGATCAGAGGGAATGAGAATCAGAGGGAATGGGAATCAGAGGGAATGGGAATCAGAGAGAATGATAATCAAGAGGAATGATGATCAGAGGGAATGAGGGTCAGGGGGAATGGGAATCAGAAGGAATGAGGATTAGAGAGAATAGGAATCAGAGATCAGAGAGAATGGGAATAAGAGGGAATGAGGATCAGTGCGAATGAGGATCAGTGGGAATGGGAATCAGATAGAATGGGAATCAGAGGGAATGAGAATCAGAGGGAATGAGAATCAGAGGGAATGATGATCAGAGGGAATGAGGGTCAGAGGGAATGGGAATCAGAAGGAATGAGAATTAGAGAGAATAGGAATCAGAGAGAATGGGAATCAGAGGGAATGGGAATCAGATAGAACGGGAATCAGAGGGAATGAGAATCAGAGGGAATGAGAATAAGAGGGAATAATGATCAGAGGGAATGAGGGTCAGAGGGAATGGGAATCAGAAGGAATGAGAATTAGAGAGAATAGGAATCAAAGAGAATGGGAATAAGAGGGAATGAGGATCAGAGCGAATGAGAATCAGAGGGAATGGGAATCAGAGAGAATGGGAATTAGAGGGAATGATGATCAGAGGGAATGGGAATCAAAAGGAATGAGGATTAGAGAGAATAGGAATCAGAGAAAATGGGAGTCAGAGGGAGTGGAAATCAGAAGGAATGAGGATCACAGGGAATGAGGATCACAGGGAATGGGAGTCAGAGGCAATGAGGATCAGAGGGGATAATAAAAGTCAACTGATAAGATCAACTGAGATGAGAATGAGCTATGTAGGTTAGATGCACCTTTTCCCATAACTCCCAGCTGCCATGATTTAGGTAGGACAGTCCTGATTCTTGGGGACTGTCGCACTGTAATGACAGTCTGACCTTCTGTCCTGACTGCCAGGGAGTGGAGCAGTGCATCATGGGCCTCATAGTAGGTTTGGATAGAGACCTGACAATGACACTCTAGCCTCTAGCAGAGGAGCTGGGGGTGTCTTAGTTCATGATCTCTAATGATGTAGACAGCAGAGGGTGTACGGAGGTGAGGGGGGTACAGCAATGCATGACCACAGTCCCCAAACCTCTTCTGGGCCTGTCGGTCCAGTTTCTGAGCCCTCTCCCATATTTTGCAGTGGGGGCCCGGTAATGATGTGTTCCACCCCTGGATGTAGATCCGACTCTGAATATGTCATTGTGAAGAAACACATAGGTATCGTGAATTGTTGTACATGATAGGAAAGTGATTTTATTTGTGTGCACATTCCTCTTCACTGGAACTCAGTGGATCTCTGAAAATTAATGGGAATGGAAGAGAGCTGGGGGGGTTGGAGGACCCCGTAAAACTCTGCCCAGTAATTTCTAATCCGGCTAAAGCATAGGGGGTAAATAACTTACGTTTCCTACTTGTGTTTCAGAACCATTTCTAATATAAAATTCCCACTGAGAACATAACACGTAATTGTATATAATATTTACATTCAGCCTTAGGAGTGGTTTCTTTATCACCACATCTCATCTATCGCTAATAATAAACCTGGGTGCGGATCAGTAAACACACAGGAGCGTAGGGGCCATGCCAATGATCAATATGTTATCTCACCTCACACCTTGAGTCCTGGATCCACCTCATATTACCCTGTATGTTCTAGGCTGGACAGGGCAGCATAGCAGGGGTTAACAGGATGTCAATCATATACCCCGCCCTATACCTAGGGCAACAGCTGGAACATGTATGTGACACGGCTGATTATTACACACATGCTAGGTGTGGTTATTGCCTAAGTCTTCCTTGCATAAGGTCTCTTTAAAACATGGACGGGCTCGGGGCAAATTCTCGATTAGGGCCCCCTTCCCCTATAACAAGAAGGGGTAACGTTCAACTGTCCACAATTATAGAGTGCCTCAGAGATAATTGTGGCTGCATCACGTAAAAATAACTTATTGTAGAATTTATATCATTCAGTGGTGCAGTACGCCTCTGTATATCATTGCAAATGTACTGATTTTTTTTATACTGTGTTGCATTGTTGTATTAGAAATGTGTTAATTTCTGAGGTATTGATTTCAGATGTAGTAGCCATTTGTTGGAGGAAATCTGCTTTGTAACTTCCACAGGAAATCCTCATTAAGTTAATCAGAGATGTTGGTCAATGAGATGAATACACATTAGGAGATCATCATCGTATCGTCCTGTGTGTTTGATCAATGTCTGAACAATGCAAACAGCAAGTGATTTGGGAAAGCACAGATTGGGGTCAATTTTGTCACATATAAATTACATTTAAAATCCAAGTTTAGAGAACATATTACATCCTGATGCTAATCTTTGAATGTAATATCTCAGACATTTTGGTGCCTGGTGGAAAAAGGGACTGGTTTACCGCCTGCTAACATATTAGTCAGAAACTGTATAAAAAGAGCACTGTTTGATCATGTTTTGTACCATTCCATCTGTAACTGGTTTTCAGTACCATAACTGACAACTTGAGCTAATAAAACATAACTGCTTCAAGATCTGGCTTGACGCCTTGATGCCTACTTACCTGCTGTAATTCCTTTGACCTACAGATCAGACCAATCTATTCCATAATGCGACTTTTCTGAGGTTGGGACCCAGCATCCAGTACCAATGCTCTGCCCACTACCCTGCAGCTCCGGCCAGTGTGATAGGACAGGAGAGCCATCCACAGCAACCCTGATCTATAGGAAGAGGTCAGGGGTACCAGCTGTGCCCAGTGAGAGGATACACTAGCAGCTAGAGTTACCCAGAAGGATGCGGCTCTAGGTGCCATTGAAGGAGCCTAGTGGTGGCAACAGGCCCCTCCTACTGTGGTTAGAGGGGCGTAATTGGGATAAAGAAAGGCGATGGTGGCAAGGCAAGCCCAGCCGATCCCCAGCAACACCGGCAGGTTGGCATAGGAGGTCCATCATGTCACAATAATATATCAAAAGTTTAGATCCTGGTTTTTAATAAGTAATTGGGCAAATGTTAGGTTTAGGATTTGTATTTCAGATGTTTCAAAAAGTTCTATTTTAATGTATTTTTAGTTTAATGATCTCTAAGAGACACAGGATCAAACATGCAGCGGAGAAATCTTACTCGATCCTGATTGGAGGCCCACACTGATCTTCCAATCAGAAGCCGGCTGACATTTCTAAACCTTCGTCAGATCCCTGACTTCTCTGATGCTTATATCTTATTACAGAGACTGACCAGCAGAGGTCGCCACCAATGACTGCTGAACTTAGCAGGGGGCTGGAATAACATTCAGCAAACAAAGGGGGAAATAGATCATGTCAGATCATGACATATAGATTCTGTTGTAATGCAGCATAACTCACATCTTGCTACGCTTTGGGTCTCAGATAGATTCTCCTTTATATCCCTCCAGAATTTGGGGGCACAATCCAGAATTCATGGCTCACACAATTACCATGAGAGGTCTGGGTCTTCGTGCTCTTTGTGAATAAATGTAACCTATGATAGACTGATTTAGTGCAATTATGGACACATTACAAAATACATTGATCTGAATATTCTGTGGATGCACCAGCAGCCTATTATCACAATAATAAACATTACTGTGATATACATGACTAGACAGGAGTTATAATTGGACATATGGGTCCTATCCCAACCGTTCCACACAGCAGGATGAACTGACAGTCTGTGTCCCATCCTTATTCATGGAGTATAAATGCTGCTGAACTAAGCCCGACAGATTAAATTAAAAAAACTATAAACGGATTGAATGTAAATTTCAATGCAGTGTCATCAACACAAGACATTCACTGTTCCCAATTAATATACAGTTAGCTTATTTTGCTGTACTCTCTACCACTGTACACTCTCCTTATCCCTGTCTCATCTCCCCACTACTCTCTACCATCATACTCTCTCCTCATCCATCTCTCATCTCATCTCCCCACTACTCTCTACTATCATACTCTCTCCTCATCCATCTCTCATCTCATCTCCCCACTACTCTCTACCATCGTACTCTCTCCTCATTCATGTCTTATCACATCTCCCCACTACTCTCTACCATCATACTCTCTCCATCATCCATGTCTCATCACATATCCCCATTAATCTCTGCCATCATACTCTCTCCTCATCCATCTCTCATCTCATCTCCCCACTACTCTCTACCATCATACTATCTCCTCATCCATGTCTCATCTCATCTCCCCACTACACTCTCCCCGTTCATCTCTCATCTCCCCACTACTCTCTACTATCATACTCTCTCCTCACTCATGTCTTATCACATCTCCCCACTACTCTCTACCATCATACTCTCTCCTCATCCATCTCTCATCACATCTCCCCACTACTCTCTGCCATCATACTCTCTCCTCATCTCCCCACTACTCTCTACCATCGTACTCTCTCCTCATTCATGTCTTATCACATCTCCCCACTACTCTCTACCATCATACTCTCTCCTCATCCATGTCTCATCTCATCTCCCCACTACTCTCTATCATCATATTCTCTACTCATCTATGTCTCATCACGTCTCCCCACTACTCTCTACCATCATACTCTCTCTTCATCCATGTCTCATCACATTTCCCTACTACTCTCTACCATCATACTCTCTCCTCATCCATGTCTCATCTCATCTCCCCACTACTCTCTATCATCATATTCTCTACTCATCTATGTCTCATCACGTCTCCCCACTACTCTCTACCATCATACTCTCTCTTCATCCATGTCTCATCACATTTCCCTACTACTCTCTACCATCATACTCTCTCCTCATCCATGTCTCATCACATCTTCCCACTACTCTCTACCATCATACTCTCTCCTCTTCCATGTCTCAACTAATCTCCCCACTACTCTCTATTATCATACTCTCTCCTCATCCATGTCTTATCACATCTCCCCACTACTCTCTACCATCATACTCTCTCCCCATCCATGTCTCATATCATCTCCCCACTACTCTCTACCATCATACTCTCTCCCCATCCATGTCTCATCTAATCTCCCCACTACTCTCTACCATCATACTCTCTCCTCATCCATCTCTCATCTCTACCATCATTCTCTCTCCTTATCCATTACTCATCTCCCTACTGCTCTCTACCATCATACTCTCTCCCCATTCATGTCTCATCTCATTTTCCAACTACTTTCTACAATCATACTCTCTCCTCATCCCTGTATCATTTCATCTACCTACTACTCTCTACCATCATACTCTCTCCTCATCCATCTCTCATCACATCTCCCCACTACTCTCTGCCATCATACTCTCTCCCCATCCATGTCTCATCTCATCTCCCCACTACTCTCTACCATCATACTCTCTCCTCATCCCTGTCTCATCTCATCTATCTACTACTCTCTACCATAATACTCTCTCCTCATCCATGTCTCATCTCATCTTCCCACTACTCTCTGCCATCATACTCTCTCCCAATCCATGTCTTATCACATCTCCCCACTACTCTCTACCATCATACTATCTCCTCATCCCTGTCTCATCTCATCTACCTACTACTCTCTACCATAATACTCTCTCCTCATCCATGTCTCATCTCATCTTCCCACTACTCTCTACCATCATACTCTCTCCCCATCCATGTCTCATCTAATCTCCCCACTACTCTCTACCATCATTCTCTCTCCTCATCCATTACTCATCTCCCTACTGCTCTCTGCCATCATACTCTCTCCCCATCCATGTCTCATCTCATCTCCCCACTATTCTCTACCATCATACTCTCTCCTCATCCATTACTCATCTCCCTACTGCTCTCTACCATCATACTCTCTCCCCATCCATGTCTCATCTCATCTCCCCACTATTCTCTACCATCATACTCTCTCCTCATCCATGTCTCATCTAATCTCCCCACTACTCTCTACCATCATTCTCTCTCCTCATCCATTACTCATCTCCCTCCTGCTCTCTACCATCATACTCTCTCCTCATCCCTGTCTCATCTCATCTATCTACTACTCTCTACCATAATACTCTCTCCTCATCCATGTCTCATCTCATCTTCCCACTACTCTCTACCATCATACTCTCTCCTCACCCCTGTCTCATCTCATCTATCTACTACTCTCTACCATAATACTCTCTCCTCATCCATGTCTCATCTAATCTTCCCACTACTCTCTACCATCATACTCTCTCCTCATCCATCTCTCATCACATCTCCCCACTACTCTCTGCCATCATACTCTCTCCCCATCCATGTCTCATCACATCTCCCCACTACTCTCTACCAGCATATTCTCTCCCCATCCATGTCTCATCTAATCTCCCCACTACTCTCTACCATCATTCTCTCTCCTCATCCATTACTCATCTCCCTCCTGCTCTCTACCATCATACTCTCTCCCCATCCATGTCTCATCTAATCTCCCCACTACTCTCTACCATCATACTCTCTCCCCATCCATCTCTCATCTAATCTCCCCACTACTCTCTACCATCATACTCTCTCCTCATCCCTGTCTCATCTCATCTATCTACTACTCTCTACCATCATACTCTCTCCTCATCCATGTCTCATCTAATCTCCCCACTACTCTCTACCATCATACTCTCTCCTCATCCATGACTCATCGCAAATCCACACTACTCTCTACTATCATATTACCCCTTACCCTGTATCACTATATGATCAGATACTTTGTATAATATTGATGTCTGGTACATGTCCTCTGATTAAACATGTAATAACAGAAAGTGATAATTAGACACAGAGTATTAGGCATTATGTGCTGGTATCTCTGCAATGGAGATGACTCTTATGTTAGTACATGTGCAGTAGGTGTCATATTGTCTGCAGGGATACAGTGTATCTTATCTTATATGTCTTTGCCCTTTGTCTCTCCGGGTCACATTAACCCTTTGTAGAAGACTCAGCTCCTCATCATATTACAGGTAATGTGGTGATATTATGAGGAAGGTGGCAGGGAAAGAGTTAAAAGGATATCAGGGAATTGCCCTGCACTATAACATATGTTACACTGATGTCAGGAGCAGCTATATATAGGTAGTAAGAGAGAGATAACTACTGCCTGCAACAGACTGATATCAGGTACGCTCTGGGACTATATATATATATATATATATATATATATATATATATATATATATATATATATATATATACATATATATATATACATATATAAAAGCTTATTATACCAGCATGAACTAACATATATAGATGGGGGGAGTCAGCTGATGTGATCTAGGTGGGAAAAGAAGTTACTACCTGTCACTGAAAATATATGAATGGTGGTACTCTCAGTGATATATAATAGTACTACATTATCAGTATATGAATGGTGGTACTCTCAGTGATGTATAATAGTGCTCCATTATCAGTATATGAATGGTGGTACTCTCAGTGATGTATAATAGTGCTCCATTATCAGTATATGACTGGTGGTACTCTCAGTGATGTATTATAGTACTACATTATCAGTATATGAATGGTGGTACTCTCAGTGATATATAATAGTACTACATTATCAGTATATGAATGGTGGTACTCTCAGTGATGTATTATAGTACTACATTATCAGTATATGAATGGTGGTACTCTCAGTGATGTATTATAGTACTACATTATCAGTATATGAATGGTGGTACCCTCAGTGATGTATTATAGTACTGCATTATCAGTATATGAATGGTGGTACTCTCAGTGATGTATTATAGTACTACATTATCAGTATATGAATGGTGGTACTCTCAGTGATGTATTATAGTACTCCATTATCAGTATATGAATGGGGGTACTCTCAGTGATTTATAATAGTTCTCCATTATCAGTATATGAATGGTGGTAATCACAGTGATATATTATAGTACTCCATTATCAGTATATGAATGGTGGTACTCTCAGTGATTTATAATAGTTCTCCATTATCAGTATATGAATGGTGGTACTCTCAGTGGTGTATTATAGTACTATATTATCAGTATATGAATGGTGGTAATCACAGTGATATATTATAGTACTACATTATCAGTATATGAATGGTGGTACTGTCAGTGATTTATAATAGTTCTCCATTGTCAGTATATGAATGGTGGTACTCTCAGTTGTGTATTATAGTACTATATTATCAGTATATGAATGGTGGTACTCTCAGTGATATATTATAGTACTCTATTATCAGTATATGAATGGTGGTACTCTCAGTGATATATTATAGTACTACATTATCTGTATATGAATGGTGGTACTCTCAGTGACACAACAGTTCTGTTATATATAATAAAGTACTTTATATTACCTAGGTAACACTCTGTGGATCACACCCCGTCCTCTAGTTATAGACACTGCTCATTCCACTGCAGGATGCTGGGTCTTATGTGTCTGTGTCTCTTGGTGGGATCTACAGCGACATTCAGTGGTGAGTAATAATTATTACAGCACATATAGATGTATAGGGGAATAGCCCAAACATGAACCGTGTAATAAATATATTAGTATCCTCTTATTAGACGGTATGGTGGTTACATTTGCTGCCTCCCACGATAAAATGTTCTCTCCGTGTCCATGTGTGCTCCCCCTGGATGCTCCAGTGGTTTCCTGTGGCATCAATTATCCACTAATCGTGAAAATATAATATTCTCTGCATCTAACAGTGTCTGCACATGTCCAGTGAACATAAGTTCTGTATGACAGAGTATATGACAGCGTACAACATATGTACAATGTACCATGACGTTGGGGTATAGGCAGAGGGCAGCTGCGCTATAGATCAGCTCTGTGCCCTATCTCCTACCTTATTACCATCTCACATATATAATCACATATATAACCAGTCCACATGGGTGCAGACAGTGAGACATTACCAGCTGGTACTGGGGAGTCATCACTCCACGGACTGGGAGGTTTTGAAGATCTTCTGATGTTATCTCAGATCAGCTGCTGGACCCAGAGAGAGCGACTGTCGTTTCTGTCCACTCTTTGGGGATCTCCGTGGCCTTATTGGTGGCATCTGCACACATGGGGAACAAGTGTCCGCTATCTTGTGTATCATGTGCTCCCCGCACCTCTGTTGGGCCGGACCATGTTTATTTATTGTTGTTTATCTCTATAAAGCCCCCACATTATGGACACTCTCCAGAGAGAATATTGAATAACTCACACTAGTCCCTGACCCAATGGAGCTTACAGTCTAATTCCCCAACCACACAAACACACACACCAGGGTCCATATTGTCAACAGCCGTTTTACCAGTATGTTTTTGGAGTGTGGGAGGAAATCCGCCCAAATACGGGGACAACCTACAAACTCCACACAGATAGCGCCTTGGTGGGAACCTATTGCCCCTGAAGCGGAAGGCAGAAATGCTAACCACTGTGCCACGCAGAACTGCTAACCCCTGTGCCACGTGCTGCCCGTCTTTAACTCCTGTTTCATGTCATTGTATGTTATCTCTTGTGGCATGATCCCCTCAATGTACACGCTACATGCTTTATAAATGAAACGTGATTCTAATATAACAGACGTAGATACGTAACATGTTCAGAGGAGAGAAAGCAATATATTCACTGCTAGAGTTGCTATACTTTCAATCCCACTAACTTAGTTCACTTTATGGGGGTGTCTCTATAAAGATTCACGGACTGATAAGAAAACCCCCTAGCCTACAGTGATGAGCCCCAGGGTGAAACAGTCTGTCTGACGGTGGAACTCTGCCTGTGAACTCACACGTCCTTCTCTGAGGATACAGTGGGCGGATTTCTGATTTAAAGGATGGAAAATCCTGTAACACAAATGTTTATGGCAAAACATTAAAAAATGTTCTGGCCGTGGGGATTAACACTTATGCAAAATTTGAGCCTATTAAAAACATTTTAAAGGGAAATAAATGCAGCCAGCCCCTGGTCTACAGTAATTATAACTGGAAATGGTAACACAATATATACAATGTACGTATAGATATAAGTACAGGTCAGGTGCTACCGCAGTGTCAGACTGTCCGTATTTCCATGTACATTTACTGGACCCCTTCCTGTATGTATTATGTATCCCTGATCTCTTCACCCTGCAGTGCAGTCCCGTTTCTCGTCCTACTCGGGGGAGCATGGCGCCGGCGGAGGTACTGCGTTCTCCTTCTCATCAGAGCAGCTGAATGGACCAATAACGGGCCTGCGGGTGAGGGAGAACCCCAGTCACGTCATAGGGTAAGACCCTGCAGAGCATTGCTCCATCCATCTTTCCTCCATCTCTATATTTCAAGATAATCGCTGACCTTCAATCTGTGTATTGTCGTTTCTCCCTTCATTCCATGATGGCCGAGCCCCTGCTCTATTTTACAAGGCATCTTGTCCTTTTCTCCTTTTTGTATCGGAGACTCCATGGGGTATATTTACTAAACTACGGGTGTGAAAAGTGGAGCTGTTGCCTATAGCAACCAATCAGATTCTAGCTGTCATTTTGTAGAATGTACTAAATAAATGATCACTAGAATCTGATTGGTTGCTATAGGCAACATCTCCACTTTTTCAAACCCGCAGTTTAGTAAATATACCCCCAGGTGTCTCACACTATACTCCCCTCTTCCCACTTTCCTATCTGCAGAGTATCTATCCAGTACATATTTTCTTCCTCTACTAAAGTCCTCACACCCATGTCTTCCTCCAGCATCCAGTTCCAGTACGGCGGCACCTGGGGTCCTTATTACGGGAATCCGTCCGGTACTCTTCACGAGGTCTTACTGCACGGGGGGGAGAGCATCACCCAGGTTTCGGGGAAAGTGGCCTCTTACGTCAACGAGCTGATCTTTGTGACGAGCCGAGGAAGACTACTTAGATTCGGGCAACCCTCAGGCAACAGCTTCAATGATTTCCCCCTGTTTGAGGGCACTGCCCTACGATACGTGAGTGGCAGATTTTCTTCTGTCATACACAGCATCGGTTTCCACTGGGGTGTCCAGCCAGGCTGCCTGCACTGCAAAGAGGAATCCCCGTGATGGGACCCGAAGACCCCAAATGGATTCCAGCTAATGCCCTCTATCCATGGCTTACTGTCCTCCCGAATCCCATAACCAATCAGCCCTGAGGAGCCGTCCTATCACCCCCCTACCAACCCTTGATTTTTCTGACCTCTCTACATCTAGAGATCTGTTCTATAATAAATAAATATGCTTTGTCCTATTGTACTTCTTATATTAATTACTGTGTAAAAATAAATATACTTAATGAAAAACTCTTTGTGACATTGTATTACAGTGGTGATTAAATGTCATAATCCAGCAATGATTATATGTAACCACAAGGTGGCGATGTTCCGAAATAGACAATTTTGTTGTGCATGATCATCATCCTCATCATCATCATCTACTTGTAAAGTGCTACAAAACTTGCACCAGACAGTCGGTATAACAAATCCTAACATTAAAAAATCATACATCTAAATGGAGCAAAGATAATCAAGGTTGGTGGAGAAGGTGCAGACATGAGACGGAGGGTAGAGAGGATCCTGCTACTGAGAGCTTACAATCCAGAGGAATACTTTCTGCAAATAATGAAATAACTATACTTCAATGTTAGCTGTCCTTTGATAATTAAAGGATTACATTTTAATTACTAGACAAAGTTATATTTTATATCAGTTTCATTACCATATATTCCAGTTAGACAGAAGTGTAAGGATGGGGGTACTGACTGGTACAGAGGGCCTGTTAAAAATTCTTTGCAGATACAGACTTTTTAGAACTGTAGATGCTGGTGGTGAAAATAAAAACTCTTTTTGGTCCAAGTTCTGTTTTTTAAATGCAAGATGCTCTGCAGAATATATCACTATGTATCTGTTAGGAGATATATGGAACGGAGCAATGTTCTGCAGATCTCTAGAGAAGTCAGTAATGTGATAATCTGCAGAACATAGCAATTAATACTGGGCAGGACAGACCAGCCAGCTCTCACAGAACAAGTAAAACGGTGATATCATACAACCCATCGCACGATAGATAGATAGATAGATAGATAGATAGATAGATAGATCATACTTGCCAACTCTCCCTGAATGTCAGGGAGACTCCCTGAAATAGGGGTGATCTCCCTCACTCCCTGAAGAGTCTGGCATTCTCCCTGATACTAAGCCAGTACAGGACGTGGTTGGCTTCTCCATCTGTGGCATGATGACACAGTTCAGAAATTGTGTCCTATGTCCGTGTAATGATGCCTATGGAGTTGGCCATTTTCATGGAGACCAAGATTTAATCAAAGACTGACAGGTAAGACAACATGACTTCAGTAATGGAGACAGAAATGTAAAAGACACTTTAGTCTCTAGAGATTCATTAGCCACTTTCTTTCAAGCATAGTTGCCTACTCTCCCGGAATGTCCGGGAGACTCCTGCATTTCTGGGAGACCTCCCGGGCGAGCAGGACAACGTCCCGGTTTTCGCCCCCGCGATAGATAAGTGGTGGGGGGCAGGGCTTAATGGTGCAAATATTGTGTCATCTTAGCCCCTTTCCCTGCTGTAATTGGCCAAAATTGTGACAATCATTCAGGAGTGGGGCCAAAATGATGTGATTCGTCAAGCCCCGCCCCCGAACGCCCACCTCCCCCGGCATCTCCCTGAAGCCAACGAGGAAAAGTTGGCAAGTATGAGATAGATAGATAGATGTAGTGACCAGTCAGTGTTATTACTTCTACGTAGGACATCCAAGGATACAATGTAATTTGGTTGTTGTACAGATCAAGGCTGTGTCATCAATATAATACATTCACTTTACATTATGTTTTGTCATTTTGGGATAAAAAAATATAAAATATTCTTACATTTGATGAATAAACTACTCCCATGTCTATGGGACGGTCACAGGTATTTGGTAGAAAAATAAAATGCGTTTCTGGACAGTCCTCACTTTTTACTTCTCTTTCTAATGAATGTTTTACTTGATAAAAGGACAGAAACATTGTTGGAGAATAAGATGTATATTACCTCTGCTGTGTACCCTGGACAATCCACCTGCTTGAGGCACCATCGGGGGTATTCATACCCATCATCAGTTATCACCGACTATTCTCTACCTCCTTACTCTGCTCCCACCCTCTTTATCTTTTTTTGTGTACACTACTCTCTACCACCCTACTCTCTCCTCACCCATGTCTCATCTAATATCTACACTACCCTCTACTACCATACACTCTCCTCACCCATGTCTCATCTGCTCTCCACTACCCTCTACCACCCTACTCTCTCATCACCCATGTCTCATCTGCTCTCCACTACCCTCTACCACCCGACTCTCCTCTCTCCCATGTCTCATCTGCTCTCCACTACCCTCTACCACCCTACTCTCTCCTCATCCATGTCTCATCTGCTCTACACTACCTTCTACCACACTACTCTCTCCTCACCCATGTCTCATCTGCTCTCCACTACCCTCTACCACCCTACTCTCTCCTCACCCGTCTCATCTGCTCTACACTACCCTCTACTACCCGACTCTCCTCTCTCCCATGTCTCATCTCATATCTACACTACCCTCTACCACCCTACTCTCTCCTCACCCATGTCTCATCTCATATCTACGCTACTCTCTACCACCATACTCTCTACTCAGCAGTGTCTCATTCCATCTCATCTCTATACACTGTCCTTTTCTTTCTCCTCATCTGTGTGCCATCTCATCTCTACACTGGACTCTAACATTATACTCTCTCATTTATACGTTCCCCTGTTCTATCCCATTTTGGATTGCATGGTACAAGTTTGAGATATGTCCCCCTTAAATGAATGGAATAGCAGATAGATAATAGAACTCACTAACGTAACACAGACTATGAGGCATGGTGTGCTCGTGTCTCCACGATGGAGATGATTCTGATATTTAGACATATGACGGAGGATGGAGGGGCCGGTCTGCACATTAGGAGGACAGACGTCCATTGTACGCAGTCACAGCAGATGTTATATTCACTTACAGCTGGGACAATACCTGGTTTTACCTGGATGTGACGGAGAACCATCTGGAGGGAGTTGTGGAAGACTATCCACAAGCTCACTAGGGTGAAGGACATGATGGAGTGTATTCTAGGGCTCCCTGCTGCATACAAGTCTGTATGGGAGAATGGGGCCTCTAATTGGGCTCCGTAACAGACACAAAGATCTGGCATGGCTGTCTATCCAAGAGGGTCTGAACCTTTAGGACCTAGGCAGATATAGACATTGCGCTTCATGAAAGAGGAAACCTCTTTCGGGACTGTGCCTCCTGTCAGACACTGTCGGATGCTCTAGAACATGAACAGAGACAATGTGCCCAAGAACTGCCTATCGTACGAGTCAGACTGTTTCCTGACACCCACAGATATGGGGCGATCCAGGACGCCTGGCGCCTTATGAACTGTGTTAAGGACACTTTGTGTCTTGCCAGGAATCACCACGTATTGAAAAGAGAGAAGATGTCTAATCAGGACTGTGATCGGCTGATCCACATTCCACCATGGACAGTACCGAGGAGTAAAGCATCTCTCCCTCTCGTCCTTGTCCCAATCTGTGTCTGTTTCTCCATAAAGCCTTGGGCCTGTGACTCCCTCTCTCTTCCCCGGTCTCACCGCTTGGACATTGATGAATGTTTCCCTATCTATCTGCCTTTACATTACATGTGGGCTCACACCCATCGCTCATTGTTGTTACAGGTGTCTTGTTTAATCAATGAATGAATTCTGCCGTGCTCGATACTTGGTGCAGGATGTTATATCGTAGGCCATATGCTGTGTATTGTGCTATAAAGATGACTGGTTTATGCTTCATGGTGGATTATGTCTGTTTTTTGTATATTTTTATGCACATAAAGGTGTGATATTATTAATACGAATACAGAGCTTATTATTTTATGTGACTGTGCCCTTTGTCTCTCCGGGTCACATTAACCCTGTGTATAAGACTCGTCCCCATCATACTGGGGTGTAATTCTGAGGAAGGTGGCAGGGAAGGAGTTAAGAGATTACAGTAAATTGCCGTACACTAAAACATAGGCAACATATGTTACACGGATGTCAGGAGCAGCTATATATAGGTAGTAAGAGAAAGGTAAGTGAGTACTCCCTCAGACAGACTGATATCAGGTACGTAACCGGTCCTGAGACTCTGCGGGTGCACATGGGAAGCAGAGAGAGGCACAGACTCTACCACACTGTGGAATGTATATATATATATATACATACTATATGTTATATATATACATACTTCTTATATTGTTTTATCTCATGCCTCCAGCATGGAGTTATTATACATTCAATATTACTAATTTCTGTTAGATTGCATATATATCATCTATATACACATGGAGGAGATGGGGGGAGGGGGGAGTGACTATGAGGGATGATAGTGACTGACCTGTCATTCACTAATTGTAGTACCGCATTATCTGCATCTGACTAGTCGTACTCTCAGTGATATATTATAGTACTCCATTATCAGTATATGAATGGTGGTATTCTCAGTGATGTATTATAGTGCTCCATTATCAGTATATGAATGGTGGTACTCTCAGTGATGTATTGTATTTCTCCATTATCAGTATATGAATGGTGGTACTCTCAGTGACACAACAGTTCTGTTATATATAATAAAGTACCTCCCATTACCTAGGTAACACTCTGCGGATCACACCCCGTCCTCTAGTTATAGACACTGCTCATTCCCCTACGCAATGCTGGCTCTTATGTGTCTGTGTCTCCTGGTGGGATCTACAGCGACATCCAGTGGTGAGTAATAATTATTACAGCACAGTATATGACACCGGATACATATTAATGAACAGAGACAAAACCTAAATAACATATCAATATAAACTCATATATCAATATACAAAGCTGAGCTATAATAGCAGACAATGTTCTTCTCTAATGGATGGCAGCGGTTAGAAGAATCTAATCGCTCACCAAGCCAATCCTGGGACCCTCTGTACATGCTTGTGCCAGCTCAGACATGCGAACTGGAACTTGAAACCAGGGCTTGTCCTTCCAGTTTCAGATTCCACAACAACAACAAAAATACCACAGTTAAAAACTATAGAAAGAAATAAAAAATAGAATAAAAATAAAATAAAAAAAATTGCTTCATTTTAACTATGAGACCTTTATTTCCTGTGGGCAACCCAAGTTAATGCCATCCTAAGATGCCGCTAGCAGTCAGAGGACAGCGGGGGTACTTGGATCGCTGCTGCCTTGGTAAATAGGGTTTCCCATATTTGCATGAGGAATCATTGCTGGAGGCCCAGGTAATGGCTACCCTCCGACCAGAGCCTTTACCGGCACAGGGGTTTTTTGGTAAAAAGGGAGAAGCTCTAAATGCTGCAAAAACCTCTTTCTGTTCGCTGGATTTAGGGCTCTCCCTTTAATAAATAAACCCGTAAGTAACTTATTTGCTATATGCGGATTTGTATGTAATCACTTAAAACCTTTTATCACTGAGGTTGACTCTACAATGCAAAGAAAACCCCAACCCTACAGTAATGAGCTCCAGGGGGAAACAGTCTGTCTGTAGGTGGTATTGTGCCTGTGACCTCAAACATGTCCTTCTTGGAATACCCGTGCGAAAAATTAATGGCGTTAAATAACGGCTCTCATAATAGATATAATTTTTCCATAATAGTAACAACACTTAACATTATGATGCCACTTGCACCATAATGACCCTCACACCACAGCGCAATGACACAAATGGCGTCATCACACTATGGTGGCCAGAGACTGATGACGCAAATCCCGTCACCGCTCTGGGTTCCGACTGGGTATCAGGGCATTTGCCAGACTCTCTGGAATCTGGAAGGTCACCGACTAATTCAGGAGTCTCCTGGGGATTTCTGGGAGTCATTGGCAGCTATGGGGCGACATTCTTGGATAATTGTTTTTCCTGCGATGTTCTGTAAAAGTTGTTCATATTTCCATGTACATTTACTGGACCCCTTCCTGTATGTATTATGTGTCCATGTTCTCTTCACCTTGCAGTGCAGTCCCGTTTCTCATCCTACGCGGGGGAGCACGGCGCCGGCGGAGGCACTGCATTCTCTTTCTCATCAGAGCAGCTGAATGGGCCGATAACGGGCCTGCGGGTGAGGGAGAACCCCAGTCACGTCATAGGGTAAGCATCTTGTCCTTTCCTGTAGGATTCCGGCACAAAATTCCCTCTTCCCTCCTTCCTATCTGCAGAGTATCTCTCTCGTTCATCTCTTTTACTAAAGTCCTCATATCCCTGTCTTCCTCCAGCATCCAGTTCCAGTACGGCGGCACCTGGGGTCCTTATTACGGGAACCCGTCCGGTACTCTCCACGAGGTCTTACTGCACCGGGGAGAAAACATCAGTCAGGTGTCGGGGAAAGTGTCCTCTTACGTCAACGAGCTGATCTTTGTGACATGCCGAGGGAGAATACTTAAATTCGGCCAACCCTCAGGCAAACAGCTTTAATGATTATCCCCTGTTCGATGGCACCGTCCTCCGATACGTGAGTGGACGATATTCTTCTGTCATACACAGCATTGGCTTCCACTGGGGCCAGTTGCCAAAATGAGCGCATGGAAACGAAGGATCCCCGTGATGGAACTGGAAATCCCAAGCGGATTCCAACAATGCCAAAAATATCCTACAACCCAACTCCGCCATTATCGTTCTGTCCTACAGGTGTTATGTCCCATGAATGACCAATCAGTCCTGAGAAGTCATCTTCTCACCCCCTACCAAGCCGTGATTCCTCTATCCTCTCTACATCTAGAGATCTATTCTACAGTAAATAAATGCGCTTTTTCCTAGTATCTGTACTTCTTATGCTACATAATAAATAAAATAAACATATTTATTGAAGGGAGAGAATCTCTGGCAGAAATAGCAGCACTCAGCCTCTTAGTTCTGCAATGATTACATTCAGTCACAAGGCGGTGATGTTCCTAAGATACATTTAAGAGGGATTTTAATTGCTGGAGAGGTGTCGACGGACATGACCACGATGGGAACGTTCCACGTATCATCAATATTAGCTACTATTCCGTATGTTCCTTTTAAAGAGAAGTGTAAGAAGGGTGTAAGCGACAGGTACAGACAGAGTAATTATCTGCAGATACAGACTTGAAGTACTGTAGAAGTTCAGGGTCACAATAAAAACTTTTTGGGGTTTAATATAAATGCTAGGGGTATGTATAACAGTAATATTCTGCAGATCTCTTGAGAGGTTGGTAACGTAATAATCAGCATAGTATATCACTATGTATCTGTTATGGTTAGATGAAAAAGATTATTATTTTCTACAGATCTCTAGAGTTCAGCGACTAATAATCTGCAGAATATATCACTATGTATCTGTAAGGTGGTAGATGGAACAGAGCAATGTTCTGCAGAACTCTAGAGAGGTCAGTAATGTAATAATCTGCAGAATCTATCACAGTGTATCTGTCATAGGCTAGAAAATGTTCTCTAGTTATCGCTGTCTCTCATTACATTTCACCAGTATGCTCTACCATCATATTGTCACCCCTGTCTCCTATACCATCTCCAGACTATTCCCTACCACCATACTCTGTCCTCACTCCTGTCTCTTATTCCATCACCAGACTATTCCCTACCACCATACTCTCTCCTCACCCATCTCTATCCCATCTCCAGACTATTCCCTACCACCATACTCTCTCCTCATCCCTGTCTCTTATCCATCTCCAGACTATTCCTTACACCATACCTCTTCCTCCCTCACTCCTGTCTCTTATCGCATCTACAGACTATTTCCTACCACCATACTCTCTCCTCACTCCTATCTCTTATTCTCTTGTCTCACACTAAGAACATTCTCCCTTAGCCCCTTCCTCTCTTCCTTTCACCTTCTTGTGTTAGGTGTTGTGAGCTGGTATCTCTGGGACTGAGGAGAGTTACAGTAGATGTGACATTATCTATAAAGAATATGAGTTTATTATCTTATATGAGTTTGCCCTTTGCCTCTTTAGGTTGCATTGACCCTGTGTGTAAATCTCAGCTCCCAGTCGGTGTTGCAGATACAATGGAGTCATTCTGAAGAGTTGGGTAGACTATGAGACAGACTCTGGCGCAGCTATTGATCATCTGTCCCATTTGAATAATCCGGCTCTGAACAGGGAGGATGGGTGGGAGCTATCGGCGCCTCTATGGCTTTGGGGCCTGGGCAGACGGAGCTTTTGCCAATATAATAATCTGACACTGACTGAGAGGGACCTCTATATAGGTAGCAAGAGCCTATATATATTATACCCTGCGTCAGACTGATGACAGGTGTCACTATACATGGAAAGAGTAGTATAGAATCAGTTTCAGGGGCAAACGCAGGATTTGTAGAGGAGGGTTTCCACACTGCGCTGCCAGTGGGCATGGCCAGCATGCATGGGGGCGTGGCTATAATTTTAGATACTGCTTGGCTGCTCTCCAACCTAACTCCAACTTCCTATCCCCATAATATACATGGGCAATGCTGCGTGCACTACTGTTAGGTGCACACAGCTTTCCCTTTTCAAGCAGAGCCGTGTTGAAGCGGGGGGCAGGGTCCAGCCACCTCAATGATACAGTGCCCCAGGCTTGGAGGGGGGTTTCCAGGCACTTGGAAACCCCCATCGGTTTGCCTATGTATATATATATATATATATATGCAATGTGGTCCCCACATTCTGCATCGTGGAGCATCATCCTTGGTCCAATTCTGTGCTGGCATCAAAGAGGGGCTGCTGCTGACCCAAATGCAGAGAGAGGCGACACCCCGACCAACATGAGGACCCCCAAGCAATCTGGACACTTTAAAGGGTTGATATTTATTATGAGGAAGATGGGAGGGAATTGATCAGAAAATTATCCCAAAAGTAAAAGATTAGGATATTATAAGTATGTTCAAACCAATCACTATATAGCACTATCTTGTTCACCACTGTAATCACTGAGCGGATTTTAGTTCAAATTGTACTGTAAAGTGTTTAATAATCAGCATTTTAAATGTTTGCAAATGGGGGGGGGGGACTTCAGCCTTCATTTATTTAAAAAACT